>NC_139545.1:24326676-24346676 GCF_965153285.1 Podarcis tiliguerta
TCTGTTATATTAGCAAGATTCTGATTGTACTGAAGTTTGCGGCAAAATCCTACACGAAGTTAAGCCAGCTAAAAACTCCCTTGTCACTTGCATCAGCCGTTTTTCATTGGGCAGCAGCTGAGCAAGAGGAGGGAAGCAGGATCATCCTATTGGCTGTGCCCAAAGACCAGCAACCTTTGGCTCCTCCTCTTCTTTTGAACTGTTTCCATTCCAGGTAAAAGGTTGTACTTAAGATCCAGGGCCTAAATTTGCTTTCCTCCCAATCCTTCCCTTCTGTCTTCTGTCTAATGATAAGCAAGGGCTGACAGATTACTGATCTTTGTGAGCTGCTCTGGGAACCTTTTTTGGGCTGAGCCGCAGGTGTAGAAATAAATTGATCTTTAAATAAACCAATAAATAGATGTCACTGAGATTTAAGCAGTTGTAACTGTGTTCTGACTCACAGCTATAATTTCAGGTAGCCAGATACTTGCATTAAGTGCTTCAGGAAGGATGGCTAATAGTTCCAGATGAAATTTGGGTGCATGGCTTATTTTGAAAACGTCACTGCTGGTTGTCCCTTTATAGTTTTCCTTCCACAACATTTTAAAGTATTTTTTTTCCTGCCTTCTCTTCGTCCCTCCTCGTCTCCCGGCCATGCACACATTTGCCTTTAAGCCATTCATTATGTGGCTCTTTAATTTCTTCCGAGTGTTATTTTCATACAATAAAGCATTACACTGCTCCTGGATCTTGATAGCATTTCTACAGAAAGAGAAAGAAGCTTTGTGTTCATAATTACCTAACATTGTCAGGAGCTGACTGCAGGCCTCTTCCTAGCGATAACAGAATAACCACATCATGTAGCTTTATAGCGCATGATTAATAGAAAATAATTACACATCCTACAAAGGAATGCAATATTTCTTATAAATTGACTGGAATGGTTTCCTGCAGATTAAAGGACTCTTCATTATTTTATCAGTCTCTCTGAAGTGGAGTCAATTGCCCAAGCTGGAGCTGGTGGGAAGAATACACACTCCACCTTCATATGCTGAGGAATACCAGATAGTAGGCTTATTCATACCTGAATAAGGTATAAATAAGCAGCTTACACAACAGGCTCTCACGGCGCTGTCTGTTTCCCCACAAATATTAAATAATTTGCTGATTGATGCTGTCATTCACTGGCTGTAGGATAAAGACCGGCTTTTAAATTCGAGAGACCTCCCTGTAATGAACAGAGCGTTGCTGTTGGCAGTGTTGCAAGAATCTTTGCAATCTCCTGAATGAGATGGAGCTGTTCCATAGCATAAATTATTTTGTCTCCTAGCATTTAGTTATGAAGGAGTGGCTACATGTGTCTTACCTGCATTATGATATAATGCGATCAGTCATATTTTGCTGTTCGCCAAGTTGATGTACAAATAATAAATGGCTGAATCCAGAGTAGATCGAACTGATCTCTGATTGTGCAACAGAGCTTTGCTGGCTCGCCATCACTGCATTCCCCTGCCCGCGACAGACCCTCACAGTGGGATGTGGGCACAGGGGAACAAGGTGGGGCTGCCTTGCACAAGCGTATGTGCTTTTCCAGTTACGCAGGACCCCCAAGCCGTGAATCAAAATGCACGGCAGCTTGTTGGTTTTCAGGGAACCTAGAATATATGAATTGCCCTAATGCTTATATTTTCCCTGGAGGTGAATGTTAAGGCTGTTTATTCCATATGTGCGTGCTAGTTCAATAACTAGCATATATGACTCTCAGAGTAGCCCAAATCAATTACCTTTAGAGTCACTTGTAAGTAATGTATCTGTAACAGAGCTCTAAGAGCAGGATCAGATTGGTTTTTGTGTGCATATGAAAGTCAGAAGCACTCTTTAAAAAAAAGAAGAGAGTGATGTAAATACATTAACCGGTTAGAAAGAGGTGTCTCTGCTATAACGACTCCAGCCGAAGGTTAAAATATGGCGTTCCCAATCAAGCGGGGCCTGTGTTTTCATTCCTACTTGCTTATACTACAAATGCTCTAATTGGGATTCATGTTGCTCGTGAGGCTCATACCAAGAATAGTAATGATAAAATAAAAGCATCTGAGTTGCAGGCTTCTGCCTCTTCCTGGGCTGATGTCTGCAGCCAATCCATAAATTAGCTTACTAGACTGTTACATCACCAGCCACTTCATCTTCAAGTTTAGCTTCACGCAAGTGCATTAAACTGTATATTCCTAGCAGCTAGAAATTGTTTTCAAAAAGCAGGAGAAATTTGGTTTTAAATTTAATTTAATTGGATTCTTCTGAAGCAGCCTTCTCTCCGCCCGCCCACCGCAAAATACGTGTTATTTCCAAGTTCCTGAAATGTCTGCATGGGATATTTCCATTCTGTAATTTAGGAGACTGCTTTTATTCTCTGCCATTAGTCGTAAAAGCCTTTAATGATCACTTAACTAAAGCAGCCTTCCGCAAACCTCACGTTGTTTTGCTCCCTGCCCCATCTATGAACGATTTCTACGGCTAGTGTTCAGAAAGCGGTCCCCCCCCCCCCGACTTTCTCTTCTTTCTCTTATTTTTTGGGAAAGCTTTCTTGGCACCATTCCCTCCCGCACAGGTGAGGGCTGGCACCGTGAGTGATTGCTCGCTCTCTAAGTCTGCAGGGACATGGATTGTATATTTAAGCAGCCTAATGTGGGATGAAACATGTGTTTATTGAACACACACGCACAGCTGGAACATCTGAACCCCTGGTGAGGCGGCAAAGCTCCTCTTGGCCTTTAAGGGTTTTGGCCCCAGAACAATCGTTTCGAAACTGCAGCAGGAGAGTCGTTGGCCTGGTTGCTGTATGCGCTGATGAACCAGCATCATTCACTCCAGTGGGCAAAAGGGAAATCCGACTTCTGCCTTGGGACTTCTCTTGTTCCCCTGAAGGTGCAGGGCTTCCGAAGCAGAGCCTGGGCATGCTTCTTGTTGTAGGTGCTCAGTTAAATTAACATGCTTAGCGTATTTGTTTTTAACATCCAGGCAAAGTTAGGCATAAAATAAAAGACTGCGTCCATCATGAAAACTCTGCCATCTTGTTTATGTTAGGGTATTACTGTGTGGGCTCGCATACACACACAACCATACACACACTTATACATGTGTAAAACATCCTGTATAGCCACATCCTAGCCAGAATATATCTTTTTATCTGAGAGCAAAGGAAGATCCTGCTGGTTCAGGCCAATGGCCCATTTATTCCAACATGCTCTTCCCACAGTGGCCAACCAGATGCCCATAAGAAGCCCCAAAGCAGAATCCGAGCATTGGACTCCACCCACCGACCTGAGTAGCCATTAATAGCCTTGATTTCTTTGATTCTCTCCCCGCCCCATCTAAATTTTTCAATTTACAAAGAAGCATCAGGACCATATCTTGACAGATTCAGACTTGACAAATCCTGCAGAAGACGTTCCTCTGCTTCCACACTAAACAGTTAATGTCAAACTATAAATTAAGGAGGAGCCCTTTGAAAATGAAAAAAAAAGGGGGTGGCAGTTTTCAGGAAGCAAGGTGTAGTTTGGATTGTTTGAACAGCACAATCCAGGCTAGTGGGTGGAAGTGACTGGGAGACGTACATTTATGAGAGATGGATGAGTTGGGGTGGGAAGTATATGGACTTTGGGGATAATATATATGGCATGAGTGAACCAGATTGTTGAAGAAATCCCTGTAAGGGTTGGGTATATTTTCGATCCTTTTCATATAATCTGTAGAAAAGGACAGGTAAAATTTGCATCCCACATACATGCCAGAATCCATTCAGAATGCCACCAGTGCTTACATTCAGGTAGAAAACAGCTTGCTTTGTTCTGCAGAAATTCTCTACATTTGCAACAGAAGGTTGACACTCTCTCCTATATCAAAGTCTCTCTGTGTTTCTGCTTTCCTCGTCCCTCATGTGGTCACTGTCAGCCTGATTTTGGAATGAGCTCTCTGTTTTCATACTGCTGCCTGCTCCACGCAGCGTACAAAGGGGCAATTTCAGCAGCTGGAAGTTATTGAGCTGCTGTTAGGATTGATCTTAACAATATTTACCTCAGAGGGACAGAAATTAAATTTGGATCCCACAATGCTCTTACTTGGTATTGCTTTTGGAAAATATTATTTCCTTAAACTATCATATACTTGTTTTGTTCCAGATTTATTTCGCTACGCCTAAGCAAATTCCAAACCAAAATGCATTAGTCACCTGTCAGGCATATGAGAACTGTGATAGAATTATCCGCATAAAGCAATGGTGAATTCTGAGAAGGGATAGAGACTGTGTGTGGGGAGCATCGCCCCTCTACGTCAACTTAACTTGGCATAGATGTGAACTTAACTAACCAAGGTTCTTTACGGCTCAAGGCTGCGTTACTGAATGGCTCCCAGCTGATCTCCATACCTTATTATAAAGTATTAGTTTTCAAATGTCAGCTGTTGATATGGTTTTGGATGAAAGAATGTAAAAAGAAGGCAGAGTAAGGCTCCCTGACTCTAGGGGAATTCACCCCATGAGCCTCATGACCCGTAATGCAAAAGAAGAAGAAGAAGAAGAAGAAGTATACCAGTGATAATACCAAACCAAAACACACAACACACAGTGGCCCAGTTCACACACAATACAGTAAACCACAGTTAATGATTTCCTGATCTTGCTCACTTTGCTGCTCCCCGTTTGAGTGTGGGAGACACAAGCCATGGTCTCTTGGTTAGTATTGTGTCCATCCAATCCTGGGTTTTTAGTATGTTTTGTTCAAACCACAGTTAGTAAGCCAAGAACAAACCTTCGCTCCAGATCGTGATGTGTTTGGCGTGAAATGATTTAGACGTAATGCTGAGCCAGAGATCGTTGGTTTATTTCTCCTTCAAACTAGCGGGGGGGGGGGGGGAGCAAAGCAGGCAAAACCAGCAACTTCAAGGGGAACCATTAACTGAGGAAAAGCCAAGTGGGTAACCAGGAATCAAATAAGGCCAATGAAGACTGCATGGTTTGGATATTACTGTTAAAAACAACAACTAGACGTATATACAAACTCTACAAAACAAGACATTAGTACAATCACATTCTGTATTGCTCATTGAGTGAATTTTGGCTTGCTATAGGTAGTTAGTATTTCTCTCGTCTCTCTTTCTCGCTGTCTCTCTCTCTCTAGGACGTAGTAACAGATAGTCTTTAAAAATGTAATTTCCTGTTTTGCTTAACTGCATTTCAAGTGCTTCAGAAACACATACACACGCAATTCCTTAATGTTTTAATTTTCCATTCATGCTTTTGTAACTGTATATAAGGAGGAAACCTAAGGAGTCACATGCAAAAACTCTATTGCATTTATATCAGACTAAAGGTTAATATTGCATATTGTTTTCAATTAGGAGTACGGTAGATTTGGCTGGTGGGTAGGAGAAATGAAAGGAACCATTGGCTTGGTGCCTAGAGCCTACATAATGGAGATGTATGATATTTGAGAGGCCCGGGTAAGTACATTTTAATTCAATCTTCTGTAATGGCTTATATGTTCCTTGCTCTCTGTTTCATACAGATTTCTTTTCCAGGAATCTTCGCTGGAGTTCTGTTAATAAAGACTGCAGCAAATAAAACAAAATAAAAAATGGACCCGTAGTGTAGTTTTAAGTGAAATAAAATAAACTATTGTATAATGGGAGGAAATACGTCTTCCACAATGCGTCCCATCCTTCCCGGGTGACTCACAATATTTCAGCCTCAATTTTTTGAGGGTGCCTACAGATGTAATGTTGAAGCAGGATTTTCTTTCTGCAGGATGAGGCTTTTGCTGCCACGACATAAGTGGGATACAGACCAGTAAACACACTTGATTCACTACCCAGTCTTGTCCTTCTCCTTATTTTCCACAGAGGTTCCCTTTTTAAACAGAGGAAGAAGCATCACCTGTAAATTTAGTAAACTTTAATTCTAATAATGGTAACCACAACAGTAATCATAATTCTGTTCCCCACTTCTTCTCAAAGGTACTAGTGTTAATATTTTTAGTTGTAACAATATCATACCCAGGAGCACAAAACTGCTTCCAGGATGGGACAGGGGGACAAGGGGGCTTTATGATATCAGCTAGTAGCCTAGATATTTTAGACTGCAACTATCTACTGCTGCAGGCCTGGCTGTGGCTGAAGAGAGTTGTAGTCCAAAATATCTGGAAGGCACCGGGGGGGGGGGGGCTGCTGCTGCTACACAAAGCCCATCAAATGCTGTGTGCACTTGTGGTTCTTCTTCAGACGCTCAGAACTGCTTTTTCCTGAGCAAAACCAGCAGGCAAAAACCATTTGTTTGAACAAGTTGGTGAGGGTGCTCTCGCAGTGCAGCAAATAGTGGCTCAAATAATGGGATGTCTGCATACGCCCTGAAACTATCTTAAGGCAAATTCTGAGCGTGATCCAGTCAAAGTGATTTTTAAAATTACAGTGGTGCCTCGCAAGACGAAAAGAATCCGTTCCGTGAGTCTCTTCGTCTAGCGGTTTTTTCGTCTTGCGAAGCAAGCCCATTAGCGGATTAGCGCTATTAGCGGTTTAGCGGCTATTAGCGGCTATTAAAGGCTTAAGGGATTAGCGGATTAGCTGCTAAAAGGCTATTAGCAGCTTAGTGCCTTAGAAAAAGGGGGTGGGGAGCGGAAAAAAAAACCCCAGGAATCGCAAGACATTTTCGTCTTCCGAAGCAAGCCCATAGGGAAATTTGTCCTGCGAAGCACCTCCAAAATGGAAAACCCTTTCGTCTAGCGGGTTTTCCGTCTTGCGAGGCATTCGTCTTGCGGGGCACCACTGTATTATTATTTTGCTTTAGAATTCCCATTATGGCAAGCTCTGTTAGCCACATTCCGTATACACAACAGCCTGATGATGATGATGATGATGATGATACCATCAGGGTGCTTCCATGTTTCCAAATGCCATATTATAGGAATGATCTGATATGAATGGGTTTCAGGCCACTCAGAGAACAGAAAGTGCTGCTTCCTAGGATTTCTTTACATCACCAGTAATGCTAACGCTGCCTGGTGGTCATGGCTTGCTTCAAATCGCAAATACCACCTGTCTGTGAATGTTTCTCCTCTTTATATTATTATCATCCCAAGGCAAAACAGCTCCCGATTATTCCTGGACTCTGCCGTTTTAAATTAATTCAGCTCTGGGTTTCACTCCGTGATACGGCAAATGCAGCCAATCAGATGGCCCCATGTAGGGAAGTTATTCTGCATTGGTGGGATAGTTGCCACAAGAGCTTTCATAGGGAGATTCCCAGCTTGCCATCGATGGCTACTGTTGGCCAAGCAATACAAGGGATGGACAGAATTTATGTTCCTAGAGGAAATAAGTAGAGCAAGGTGACCTAGCCCCCTTACCTTTCGTGTCTGACCTGATCTATGCTTTTTAGAAGTCTGTAATGGGCACAATCTGGCTAAAATTGGGGAAGGTGGCGTTTGTGAATTTTATTAAGGCCCTGCCCCCATCTTTTCTTTTAAATTCTGAACGCTGCAGATAAATGATGCAGAACAAACACAGCATTCTGTCTGCGTCTTCTTACCTTTAGTTTTTGTAGTCTGGATCGGTGGTGACTGATCATAGAAAAAGTGGCCCATGTCTGCCTGATTGGTTTGTGCAGTTTTCGTGTGCTCATCCGCATCCATGGGGAAAGCTAATTCACTGGTACTAGGTATAGTATTCAAGGATTGCCATTCATTTCAAAGTGGTGTGAGTATTTTCTTACGCATTAACTGTGGGCTTCTTTCTTTCTTTCTTTCTTTCTTTCTTTCTTTCTTTCTTTCTTTCTTATTAGGTGGAGTCTACAAATTATGGGAAGCCAGGCATAGAAGTATGCCAATGCAGATCTGCAGGTGCCTAGATTTTAGCAAGAGCATTAACCCTAATATATTGCACTTCTACATATTGATTCTAATGCTGTATTTTTATATTTAATGTTTATTGTGAGTGTTGACGTATAAATTAAGCTAAACTTTTTAAAAAAATCTCTGCTTATTTTGCATTGGAGTTATTTTTAAAAACTGTTGCGTTCAGGCATTTGTTATGCTTTTGCAAAACGGGCATCACACACAGGATATGTATCCCGAGCAGCTGCAGCTGAAATGAATGTCAGGGAAATCTACAAGAGATTCTGGACCGTCTCACATTCATTTCAACACAAGTGACTCAGAAGACATCTCCAAAAATTAAGCTTCTACGTTTTATACACAGCAAAGGGTCTTGGATGTGAAATATTCCTCTGGTTTGTTTCTTTTTCCTAATGGTACATTTTACTTTAGTGGTATTTTACATTTTTAATTGCTTTCCCATTCTTTTAAAATGCAAAAGTCGACGACACTGTGGTAGCAAATTATATATGATGTGAAATTCTATCTTCTATCATCTATCTATCTATCATCTATCTATCTATCTATCTATCATCTATCTATCTATCTATCTATCTATCATCTATCATCTATCTATCTATCTAGCAGTCTTTGATTATAGATGCTTTATGTTGCACTTTCTAGGATACATTCTTACATATCCTTGGGCCAGATTCAGTGCCTTTGTAGAGTTTTCAAAAACAACCCCCAACAGCAACCCTGAATATTGTGAATCTTTGCTTTTCCTCTTTTTTGGGGGGGGGGGTTACCATTTTTTCTTCCTCTTTCTGGTTCTGTTGTCTTCACATTTCCTCGGTGATTCCTATAGATGATCCTCAGAAAACCAGGATATGCGTAATAAAGGGTTTGTGTAATGATGTACCACCAACATGTCACAGAGACATATCATAAAACCAACTGAGAGTGCGAGCCATGCTGGGGGGGGGGGGGAGCAACCCCTGCGAAACCATGAAAAATATGTGTGCGCTGTCACTCCTGAACATGTTTGCAAAAAGTCCCCCTTCCGGAATTGTTCCAAAAAGAAGCAAAAAATGTTTCCACTGAAACGAATGGTCACAAGTTAGTAGCTAATTGAGCCCTAAACGTGACTAACTTGGTGTGCTTTGCTACACTCACATATGAGGGAGCAAGTCCCACACTGAACTCAAAGGGGCTGACTTCTAAGTAGACACGCACTGTTTTTTCTGGATCCAACTCCCTTGTTTGTGAGATTTTCCTCCCCGGGGGCTGGGTGGGAAGCATTCAAACATGTCTGCTTACAAGCCAAAGCATTGTCATCCAATCCAGTCCAAAGGACTAAAGACTTCCTCAGGTTAGTGGAGGAGCTGGCTTGAATCCCCGAGAAGCAGTTCTAGTCAAACAAACCAGAAATTACATCAGGGCTGCTTAGCACTGATCCGAAGGGGGAGAAATAGACTTCTCTGTATTGCCAATGTTTGCCAGTAGATGGCAGTAGACTTTCACAGCATATTGGGCTTCTGGGAAAACCCATCCCCCACCATCACGCTCAGATGAATCTTTTGCGACTTAAAATATTTGGAGGACTCCCGTCCCCTTTTCATGTAAATCCAGGAGAGGGAGTCCTTAGCCAGCTGATGAATGACAGATCTTCAAACAATTTTTCCTATTGATAGGAGAATATAGACAGCAGCAGTTTTATTATTTCCATAACCTTCCCCCCCCCCATGCAGTATAAAGTGATATATGCACACACACACACACACACACACACACACACACACACACATTGCAAATGAAGATATTTCAAAGGTACCGCATCCCCACCTTTTAAATAGACATGCCTTGGAATAAACCTGCAGAATAAAAGGGGTGAAATGTTTGCTTTGAAATCTTGACAAATACCATAACCCTTTTTAGGGGGGGTGGGAGAATCCCCCATTAATGTGTCTCAAACAGAAGAAAACGTTGCAATATATGCTAATTGCTTTGTTCTCGTTGTTTACTTATATTTCCTTTGCGTTCCTTGGAATACTGAGAGAGCTGTTTTGTAAGTCATATTTTATGCAGCATTTTGCTTGATTATTTGCTCTGTACTGTGGGTTTGTACTCTGCCGCCATTAGATCTTACAATAATGTTCCACGCTGCAAATTTTTAAGGTTCAAATAAAGTTTAATTGTTTGCAAACTGTTATGATGCTAATAATTCAACAGCCTGCTGTGTTACTAATGAAATTACTTTGTTATGATTAATTTGGAAAATAGTGTGTTGATTGTAGTAATTAAACACAACAAGGTGAAGTAAATGATTCTAATGCCATCTGGCCTCCAAAGTGAATGAAGAAATGAAATGGAGCTGTCATCTGAATTTATTCAGAGGAGTAAGGGTAATACAGATGCCTTCAACTGCAGTGCTGCCGTGATGTAGCCATGCCACCTTATATAATGATTTCATATACACCGCCTGCAGTAATTCACTTGGTTGTGCGCTTACATGCTCCAGAGCCCCTCCGTTCCAAAGACTTCTTTGCCTCTCGTTTAATGGTATCTGCCTTTCGCATGGCCAGGGCTGTGAGAGCAGACATTGCCACGTTGGCACGCTAAAAACGAATTGCCACGGGGAACAATTCCACTGCTGTGTTCTACAGTGCGACAAAAGCCTGTGCAGACATGACACCTGCTGTTAAACTCAGGGATTGGCAATAGTGGAGGTGCAAATCTTCTCCTCTGTGTTTCAGCCTCGACCCAATCTCCCTGTAAAAAGATGGTTAGTGATTATAGGTACCATACCTTATAATCTCAGGAGCAGGGCCCTGTTTGTCGTGACCGGT
Organism: Podarcis tiliguerta; assembly: GCF_965153285.1. Taxonomy (NCBI): domain Eukaryota; kingdom Metazoa; phylum Chordata; class Lepidosauria; order Squamata; family Lacertidae; genus Podarcis; species Podarcis tiliguerta. The sequence continues at coordinate 24,337,364 of NC_139545.1, forward strand.
GAGGGAATGGCATGTTAAATGGTTCTCGTGTGAAATGAAATAGCTCAGTACTATGTACTAGTGCTCTTACTTATAATCCTGCGCGAACACTTGGAACACAGCGATGCTTACTTGAAAGTAAACATGCTATATATACACACACCATATTTTTTGCTCTATAAGTCGCACCAGACCACAAGACGCACCTAGTTTTTGGAGGAGGAAAGCAAGAAAAAAAATATTCTGAATCTCAGAAGCCAGAACAGCAAGAGGGATCGCTGCGCAGTGAAAGCAGCAATCCCTCTTGCTGTTCTGACTTCTGGGATAGCTGCGCAGCCTGCATTCGCTCCATAAGACGCACATTTCCCCTTACTTTTTAGGAGGGAAAAAGTGAGTCTTATAGAGCAAAAAATACGGTATGTGGGGATTTTTTTTTTTTTAAAGTAAAATATTTTCTTTTTCAGAAGGATTAGTGGAACACTTCTTGCAGCAGATTTAATAATAATAATACTGTTGCAGACAGTTCATTGTACTATAAATATCCTAAGATCCTAGATTCAAGTATAGATTAATGTTAGCGATGGTAGAATTGCAGCTGCATTTGACTGGATTGTTAAACAAGCAACACTCTTGGATCATGATTATGGAAAAGCACTTGCTGCGGCTCTGGGGAGGTGCTGGGTGCTTAAAGAGCTGTGGGCATGGGCCCATGACATGAATTTACATAACATTTGCATGTGCTAATATATGTGCCACCGACTCAGTTAAGATGTTGGGTGGGGGGTCTCATCAGCACTGCACCCGGCAGTGCATATAGCCACAAAAGCTTTTAAAGAAAATAGGGGAAAGGGACAGAGATCTGGGGCCTGACACAAAAGACCCGGGTATTTTGGTCCACTTTGTGAGTATGCCTGGCATTTTGCTCCTTGAATTCTTCTTGCTGCTCACTTGTCTCGGATTCTCCTCATCTTCTGCATCAAGTGAAATAACACAGAGTTGAGGGACAAAATTACCTGTACAAAGAAGTTCAGAATCAGAAAATGCGGATCTTTCAGACACTAGTTCTGATTGGAGAAATAAACTGGAATTATGTGAATAACTTCAAGCACATACTGTTTACTGGGGTGGAATGGGATACAAATAAAACCAGTGGCTGAATTAGCCTATAGCTGTGATAGTAAAGGTAAAGCTGTGATAGTAAAGGTAAAGGGACCCCTGACCATTAGGTCCAGTCGTGACCGACACTGGGGTTGCGGCGCTCATCTCACTTTATTGGCCAAGGGAGCCAGCATGACTAAGCTGCTTCTGGCGAACCAGAGCAGCGCACAGAAACACCGTTTACCTTCCCGCTGGAGCGGTACCTATTTATCTACTTGCACTTTGAGATGCATTCGAACTGCTAGGTTGGCAGGAGCAGGGACCGAGCAATGGGAGCTCACCCCGTCACGGGGATTCGAACCACCGACCTCCTGATCACCAAATCCTAGGCTCTATGGTTTAACCCACAGCACCACCCGCGTCCCTAGCTGCTGTGATACTTGCTGCCTAATCTTGTGCATGTTTACTCATGTAAGCAAGTCACCTTTAGTTGAGTGATGCATACTCCCAGGTAAGTGTACATAGGATGAACAAAGAGAGGACACACTGTTGCAGAGATCTCTAGATCTTGGACTTCACATTGATGGGGTCAATAGCAGCGGACAACCTTTTTTAGATCACAGGTGATCCGATCAAGACTAGTAGTGCAATACCACACATAAATGTCTAAACAGAAGTACATTCCAATGGGATGTACACCCAAGCGAGTGTGTACAGTTTAGGAACGTTGGTGAGTTGCACTCGGGTCTCACTGAAATCAACAGGAAATGAGTCCTAAGTAGCTATTTCAGTGGGACCCAAGATCAACTAACTTAAACTTGAGCCATCCCAAGGATAAGGTGGATAAGGTAATCTCTCCCTGAGCATCAAGTAAATGTTTCATAGCTTCTCAAGAGTAGGATTGGTTAAAACCACCACACACAAGGTCTCTGTGCTAGTAAAAAAACACACGGGGTGGGAGCGAACCTATGAGACTTAGCATAAATGCTTAGCCTAGAGAAGACAACATTGACCTTAAGATGTCACCACAAACTCATCTTTTAAGCAAACCTACGAAAATCTGCTCTTCTCTAGCTGGATCCTGGATTAGCATTTTTTCCATTAGAGGCAATTGAGTTTCAGATTCAGAATAAAAACAGACTCTCTTCTACTAGTGTGCATCATTTTCTTCTTGGAAGAAGTTCATTTCAAATTCAGCCAACTCCATAGGATTTATGTTGGGGGAGGCAGGACTTTTGTTGGGCAGGGGTAGAATTGTGATACAATTGGTCAGCTAAGTATTTTTTATTTATTTACTTGATTTTGAGGGGTAGCAGCTGCCCCCCTGTCCCCCTCTGGCTATGCCCATTGCCATCTCTAACCTGACCCTTTCTAATGTTTTGGCCTATAGCTTCCATTTGGTGGCATGTGGTGAATTTTTTTGTAGGGGAACAATTCGGGCCAGAGCCACCAGCTTGTAAGGGTGGTGGAAAGGGGGACACATTATGTGTATAAGCATTGTGCCTGCCTCCCTAAGCCAGGCAGAATCTTCCCGGGCTTTGAGAAGGAGGCGTCAGGGGAGCATTTAGGGGTCTAGCCTGCTCCCCTTAGTCAACTGACCGTACACCGGTGCTGCATTCATCCCAGACCAGTGGCAATGCTGGCTGCGTTTGATGGGAGCTGTAGTTCAAAACACCTAGAGGACATCAAGCTGGGAAAGGCTAGTCTTATTCAAAACAAGGCCTATGTTCTATTGGGGTTGCCATATGTCCGGAATACTGCAGTCGGCAGCAGTGTCTGGGCAGAAATTGGACAAATGTCTGGGAAAATCCAGATGTATGGCAGCCCATGTCAGCAGTGCCATTTTTTTTAAAATAATATTTATTGAACGTTTAAGAATTACACAGAAAAGAGAAAAAGAGAGAAAAAAAGAGAGATACAAAATTACATAATAAAGAGCAAAAACAAAAACACAATACATCAAATACATCAAAACACAAAAAACACCAAAACAATAAAAAAAAATATTCCTCCGATCTTTATCCTTATCTTTCATTAACTTATTTCCTCGACCTCCTCACTCTTCCCAATTTTGTATTCCAGTTATTAATTAAATCAGCAAATCCTTTCCGTTCCAGCAGTGCCATTTTTGCAGATTCCATATAAAAATAGCTCAACAACTTTGCCACTGTTTGAAATGTGGCAACCCTAGTTCTACAGAAATGACGCTCGACTTATTAAGACAATCAAGTGTTGTTCTTGTTTTTGTATGTGTAATATGAATGTCAGTGTCTGTGTAGTCAGTTTTGCAGTCACATAGAGAAGTTTCCCAGAATCCGTTCAGCCACAGTGAAGCAGAAAGTCGTAGGGGATTGGGGGGGGGGGATGTATTTTGCTGCATACTTAACTAGGCAGGGTGCTTCACATTGGCCTGCTCTGTATTAAATACTAGTTAGAAACTGGAAGTTTGGAATAGGGAAATCATTAATGAAGTTCCATCTGTAAGAACACCAGCAGATGGGCGCTGGTATATTGTAGAACGCTGATCAAATCTACATGGAAGGCCCCCATCCATCAATTTTCTGTGGACTCCTAGCAGGCTGTAGTTATATGAAACAGAGGAGCCATACTTCATTAAACAGTGGTATTTATTAAAAACTGTATATTTCTTGAATTTATACTGTACCATTAAACTGCTTCTATATATATCATTCATTGTGCCGATCAAAGTTTTAAAATATATGGAAGCTTATAAAAATTGTGCAAGCTGTTCCCTGCACGTTCACCAACAGTGCAGTCATGATTTACATTCATGATTTCCAAAAGTGTGATGTCCTTCCTGTGCAGAGTGCAGAAAGTGTGCAGGAAGGAAAGCATGTAGAATATCGCAAAAGATCTCAACATTTCCTTAGAGTAACAGTATATCATTATGGCAGTCCTAGAAAAAATATGTATCTCCTTTAATTACATAAAAATGTCTGGTCTATCTCAGTTATAGCTAATTAGGTTGAGTAGTTTGGGTGCTATAATATTCATTTAGTAATTTATATCCTGTTTTTACAACAATCTGTTCAAAGTAGCTTACAGTAAAGATTCGAATGCGACCAACATAATGTTTCAGCGATTAAAATCTTAAGAATCAAATCATCAGTAGAACAAATGGAAAGAATACAGTACATCAGATCCAGGTATAAAACTAACTGCACCAGAGTGCTAATTTCATTGGAACTAAACATCCAAAGTTTAGGTATGCTTAAAACACCAAAATTCATGTCCGAAGTTTCACTAGCTCTAAGCAGAGTTTGTGAATTGAATGCTCACCCATGTATTTCACAGAACAGCCTTCACTGAAAATTATGAGCCTGCAGAATTTGAATGTGTGTGTCCAGCAGTCCTTCTGTGATAGAAATCATTTGTGTCTGGTAGAATATGGACTACTTTCTGAGCGATAAGTAGTCCATGACTTTTCTTGTGCTGGTATCCATCTGCGTGGAGAAGATCTCTTTCGTATTAGATACCTCTCTTATCCAGATGGAAACTTTGGATACACGCTGCAGATTTTTAATTCCCACTTCAAACATTCAAGGTTTGGAGAGTTTCAGTTGAATTCTAATCTCTTTCCCTTGTGTAGTTTCCTGGTTGCACATCAGACATATGTAAACATTCTAGATATGCATGCTGGAGCTTACAGCAACGCTGGGACCATCTTCTGTGTATTTGAAACAAGCTGCTTCCAGGTGTAGACACCAATTATTTAAGGATGGGTCAATGAAGCGAAGTGATCAGTGTCAGATAAACTCGGCTTGAGATGTGTTTCATGTAAGTTTTGTCAAATACATATTGATCGAACTGAAGCCATGCTTGAACACACCAGAGTTCCAACATGTGGCTACAACTGACCCATCCACTGATTCTTCATTGTTCATTCCAGTGGAGGAGGCAGGGTCATTGAAACATTGCATGAGTGCTCTCTGTCTGTTGGAGAGTACGGGGCAATTGACGTCTGCATAAGCTCTTTCTACATATCTAACCAATGTCTGCAATCAGGTAGTTAGCCATGTTGGTCTGACGCAGTCGAAATATATAAAAAAATAAAAAAATTGTCCAGTAGCATCTTAGAGACCAACTAAGTTTGTTCTGGGTATAAGCTTTGGTATGCATGCACACTTCTTTGGATACACAGATGCAATCTGTGCGGGAAGGATCACAACATTTCAGTTCCCGCTGTATTTTCTCGTATGTGTACAAAATCCATCACTTCCTTTGGAAGTTGATCTTTATGGACCTCCCAAGTTCATAATTAATCTACGAAGAGGACTAACCATTCCAAGACTGTCTGCTGTTTTTCTATCATCAGGGCTCATTCAGTTTGGCAAAAGCATTTCCTAAATATCACACATATCCTAAATATGCACCAGGATATCTGTAGAAGGACCCAGCCAGAGCTAAACAATAATATTCAGGGTATCACAATCCTTGAGTGGGATGACCTTCATTTATATGTCTCTCCAACCATTACATTTGCCTTTGACAACAGCCCCTGAGTGGTGGTTGGGGGAGGGGAGTAAGTAGTAGATTCATTTACACATGAGGAATTTAGGCTGAGAGAAAGGGTTGCATAATGTACACAATGGACAGATCTAAATAATGGCTCTCCTTGTCAATGGTGTCAACTGAGAATCCAGAAGCAAAGATGGATCTAAAGGCACCCCAAGACTGTAAGCATGATGGTTAAGAGTATCTCAAGGGCCTACGTAACACCATCCCTCTACTGGGCTTCAAACCAACAACATCTCAGCATTGTCACCCTTGAGTTAGTCCATTCCCTTCTAGTCTAATGAACCTACTGGATACCAGCTATATTGCATCCATGTTTTAGAATCCAATGAACCATTAGCATTGCCTCCTTCACCTTTATTCATAAATGACAGTAGGGGTGGGGTGGAGATTCAGATCATATTTTAACTCATACTTACCTAATTTGTACTTCCCAAAACAATACATGAAGCGAAATTCAGCTACCCTTTGAAATTTGCACTTCTCCAAATTTTACAATGCCGTTCTCCACTCAGGTAATTCATGTATTATTTTTTTTCATATATTGCCATGAAAACCACATACCTAAACTGTGATTTGTACTAAAACGTTGATGAATTTCGGTAAGGACTTTTTTAAAAAATCACAAGCTGATGTGGAAATGGGCAGAACTGAATTTGAGACTTGGAAAACAGGAAACAGACAGAAAACAAACTTGGCAGATTCCTCTCTCTCTCTAGCTAACAAGTCTTCACATGAGGCTTTCTATGAATGCTTCCTATGCTTTCAGCTGTGTGCAGGCTGCTGCCATGTAGGTGTGCTTTAAGGAAAACAAGCAGTTTACACTTACAGTGCTATGATACCACTTTAAACCGCCATGGCACCCCCCAATTTTTTTTATGAGAACTATAGTTTGCTGAGAGTTCCTAGGAGACCCCTACTCCCCTCACAAAGCTACAATTCCCACGGTTCGCTATAACAAGGGATTGATGGTTAAATCTCTGAGAATCGTAGCTGTGGAAGCAGAATAAGAGTCTCACAACAACTCTCAGCACCCTTAACAAACTACAGCTCCCAGAATTCATTAGTGCTTTAAATCTACAGTGTGTGTGTGTGGCCGGAAACTTGATCAGGGGAGTCTTCTGGGAAACAATGAATATATAGTCGTGGGGGACTGTCTCCCTTCTTTTCACTTACAGCCACCATTTTCTCCTTAAGCATATCTGAACATTATGGCCATGCTGATGCTGACAGGTAGACAGGAGATGGGTGCATTCACACGTAAGGGAATACACAGGCCTGCTTTTGTGTGTACCTGTGTATTCCTGGGGGGAAAAGAAGAATGGGGTGTGGAAGTGGGGAGAGGAGGAGTTTCTTCATCTCTAGTCTTCATCTCTGCAAGTGCCAGACCATGTCCAAATTTCCATAACAATGCCACTCTGCAAATGTGTTTTTCTGAAAAGATTTTGGAATGGTCACCATTCTGCTTTACAGTAATGGAATTATACTCTGCTCATTGTCTTGTACATTAAGGATCTTTCAGGATATCCTTCTCCTTTTAACTGGGGCAGGGGAGGGAGGAGGAGGTTTCATATTCCCAGTCATAATTCTGGATTTCTGTCTCGCGCACGCACTGACACATGCACCTGCTGCTACATTTAATATATATTTTGGCCTATCCTTTATCTTTGTAGATGGTCCTTTAAAGAACTCTCTTTTTTTCCACCTGAGTTTAAAGCAGTTCTCAATGATCTTATACTGAAATTTATGCATTGGGAATAACTGTCTTTCCTGTAAACAATGACAGTAACTACAAGACAAAGTGTAACATACAGCTGTGATGGACTTGAGAGCTGTAATATTTTGAGTTTCTGGCACTGCTTTGGTCACCACAGATGGAAACCTGTGCCAGACTACAAGCTAGGAGTCTTTCAGAAAAGGCTGTCCTCAGGTAGGGTGTAAGGACAGACTGGTTTGTAGGACAGTTAGGGATGCAATCAGAGGAATATAAGTGAATTAATCTGGGTGGGGAAATAAAGGACATTCTTGAGAATAGCCAAGCAGGTGTGGTTTAAAGTAGGGATGTGGGGGTCAGATCATGTGGCCAGCATGACTGAACCGCTTCTGGTGCAACGAAACACCATGACGGAAACCAGAGTGTACGGAAACACCGTTTACCTTTCTGCCACAGTAGTACCTATTTATCTACTTGCACTGGTGTGCTTTCGAACTGCTAGGTTGGCAGGAGCTGGGACAGAGCAACGGGAGCTCACCTTGTCATGTGGATTTGAACCACTTATCTTCCAATCGGGAAGCCCAAGAGGCTCAGTGGTTTAGACCACAGCGCCACCCGCGTCCCTTGTTTGCCTAGAGAGGGGTGCACTACTGTGTGGAAATAGGATGCTGCACAAAGGTATAATATTAATTGTAGCATCTACCCGGTACTTTTGCCCTTGGCCCCATGCAGAAGTTTGGCCGGAAGGGAAGGAAATCCTTGAGCTGAAAAAAGGTTCCCTACCCTTGGTTTAAAGCGTGCCTTTTCCGTGCTTCTCTTCATGCTTGGGCTTATAGCAATAAATACTCCATATTGATTACTTAATTGCAGTAGAAGTATCCTTAGACAGAAGCAGCATTACAGCCTACTTTGTGGTCTTAATTTTAAAGATTAATATTGTACTATCCGTAGTCTTACCATGCTATTCACCACATGGTATAATGGAGCATTTCTCTGCAACTGATTTTACAGAAATATTGTTTTGTTTAGGCACTGAGAGTTACATTTCTCTCTTTCTCTTTGCCTGGTGCACTTTAGATAAAGAAGGGATCTGCTATCTTTGGGAGCTTAATTTAACAAAACGTAAGCTTGATCTCCCAGCTAAGAGAATTTTAAAAGACTGTAAGAGATACACAGTTTTTAGCCACCACATAAATACTTCAGATTGACTTAATAGCTTAAGTGAATATCACTTTAGAGAAGTTTTAACTTTTCAATTAAGCTGCCATTTTTGCAATAATAACCTATCAAATAATACTGAGCCTATATAAAAGATATGCCTAAAAGGCTGGTGTATAACTTTGGATTATATGAACAAGGGAGGCTTCTTTCTTAGGAAACCTAATAATGTCTCAGACTCAATTGCTTTCTCGCTGTGAACGCAACAGCAGAAGACGCTTGGGACATAAACAAGACATTTGGTTAAATATTGCAATCTGCAATGCTTATGTGCTATTTCTACTCCAGGTCACTTGTCTTAGAGGAGGTTTGTTGTCCTTCTGTAAGTAAATCAAAGTACAGATCTGGTTGCTTCTTGAGTCCAGCCTTCAGTGTGAGTGAACCTGCACCTCCACCCCGCAGATAAATCCCTGCACATCAGCACTCTGAAAAAATGATTTAGTCACAATGTCCTGACTGTGCAAACATCTGATTATCATGCTAAAATTGCATCTTTTCATACAAATATTAGCTAACTTTTTCCTGCCCCAATTTTCCTTGCTAGCTTTATTTCCATTAGACTTTTCATCAGACAAAAGAGGAAGGGCACCTAATGTTCTTCTGAGTTATTTCTGGATATTCATTCTCTCTCTCTCTCTCTCTCTCTCTCTCTCTCTCTCACACACACACACACACACGCTTACCTGATACTATTGTTTGCTTGTGCATTATTACTTTCAGAGCAGAACGAGCTCAAAGGTTTCACACAGTCCGTTCTTTTTGCAGCAG